>NW_020825490.1:0-39381 GCF_003286085.1 Drosophila persimilis
CATGTATCAAGTGGAAAAGGATTGCCCAGGCTACAGGAAACGAAACTAGGCTGGATAGGCTGGCAAGCTAAGACAGGAGTCAAAGAGCCAAGCACGTGTGCAGTTTTGACTGAGGAGGACAAGGTGGATCAGCAAATCTCCAAGTTTTGGGAATTGGATTCATTCCCGCAGCAACACACCATGCTTATCCCCTCTAGAGAAGCGATGTGAGCAATATTTTGTTCAAAATATTCAAATGGCATTGACAAGAAATTCTTGTCAGACTCCCATTTTTGGAAGATGCTCTTTCCCTAGGGAGAGCCGTGATTTGGCTACACGTCGACTTTTTTGCCTGGAAAACGACTGTCACGAGATCCGGAAACCAAGGCAAGCTATGTGCAATTCATGAAAGAATATGAGGCACTTGGGCATATGAAGGAAATGCACACTAATGAAATACGATCACGTTATTTTATTCCACATCACTGTGTGATGAAACCTGACAGCTCTACAACAAAATTGAGAGTTGTCTTTGATGCTTCTGCTGTTACGTCGTCCGGCAAATCACTCAACGATTTGATGCATAAAGGTCCGACTGTGCAAAGTTCGATATTTTCAATATTGCTTCGTTTCCGGATGCACAAATATGTATTTACGGCAGACATCGAAAAAATGTATCGTCAGATCTGGGTCAATCCTGAGGACCAGTACTATCAAACAATTGTATGCGAAATGATCCATCAGAAGATCTGAGATATTACAGACTCAAAACTGTAACATACGGAACTAAGGCAGCTCCATATTTAGCCACAAAATGCCTACAATATCTTGCTCAAAAGGGCAAGAGAATACCGGCTGGAGCTGATGCACTAGAAAAGGATTTCTATGTGGATGATTGCTTAACAGGAGCAGATTCCATACCAGAGGCCCTCCAGAAACAGAAGGAACTTAACCAACTCCTACAAAATTCTGGATTTAAGCTGAGAGAAAATGGTGCACAAACAACGTGCACATACTACAGAACATTCCGAAGGAAGACATGATTCCAAATGTACAACTGGAGGATACCACTTATGAAGACTGCAGCGTGAAGACCCTGGGAATAACGTGGATGCCTAAATCCGACCATTCTGTGGAAAACGGATTGCCACTAAGGAAACAATATCCAGAAGAGATGTCGTATCCGAAATTTTTAGGATCTTCGATCCGCTTGGATGTTTTCACCTGTTGTGATGAAAGCAAAAATCTTTATGCAGCATCTCACAAAGGAAGGTTTTGACTACAAAGAAGCGCTTCCAGTTCATCTCCAGGAGGAATGGAAAAGGTACAGGGAGGAGTTAAAATTATTAAACTCCATACAAGTACCACGTCATATTCCAAGGACAAATTCCGATATCATCGGAGATACATACCTTTGTTGACGCATCGGAGAAAGCATTTGGAGCTGCAGTATATATCCGAGCAATACATAAGGATAAGCGGGCAACGATTCAATTGCTATGTGCCAAATCACATTTAGCGCCCATCAATGCATTAACATTACCCCGTTTGGAACTAAAAGCGGCGGTGTTAGGTGCTCAATGACAGCAAAAGTAAAGGAAGAGTTATCAATGGAAGATGCATCAACCTTCTTTTGGTCTGACTCAAGGATCGTATTATCATGGATTAACTGCTCGTCATCCATCCGAGACAAATTCGTAGCTACAAGAATAGCTACGATTCAAGAATTGACGATACAAAGACAGTGGAGGCATGTCTCATCCGAAATAATGCAGCAGATGTACTCTCCAGAGGAATGACGGCGACGAAGTTCATAAAACATAGCATGTGGTTTTATGGACCATTATTTTTACACGGCCCAACATCTACATGGCCACCACCATTTGTGGCTACAAAAGAGGAGTTGATCAGTGCAAATCCCCAAAAGATTGGTCAGTCATCAATTATGACTATCTCTCAGGAGGATGACCTAATCTACAAAATAAAGCACAACAACTCATACAACAAGCTATTGAGAATAGTAGCTTACATGATGCGTTTTCGAGGAAAGAAAACGCACACAAGCAAGACTGTCCAAGTCAATGAGATGAAAGAAGCTCAGAAAATTGTCATTCGTTACATACAACAGAATGACTTCAAAGAAGACATACGTCACCTAACAAAACATAAGGAAACACAAAAGGGAAGTTCGATTAACTCTAACACCATTCATGGATCAGGAGGGAATCTTACGAGTAGGTGGTCGACTGGAAGCGGCAAACATTTCATTTGACGCCAAACACCCAATGCTCCTGCCCTACAACGATCCAATTGTGAAGTTGATCCTTGGTAAGATACACAAGGAAAACATGCATTGCGGCCCACAGGCATTGCTGACAGCATCACGACAACAGTACTGGATACTCAAAGGAAAAACATGGCCAGAAGTATTGTGCAGAACTGCGTGAAATGCACTAGAGCCAAGCCTAAACTACTAGAACAAATCATGGGAAATCTGCCACCTCTTCGAGTCACCCAAGCACGGCCATTCCTCAATTCTGGTGTTGACTACTGTGGACCATTCAAAATCCACTATAAAATTCGAGGAAAGAAGCCTAATACAGCGTACATAGCTATATTTTGTTGTTTCGCGACTAAAGCAGTACATCTGGAGCTTGTCAGTGATCTCACCACAGAAGCATTTTTAGCGGCACTTCGGCGGTTCATCTCTCGTCGAGGAAAATGTCAAGTGCTCCATTGCGACAATGCTACGAATTTCGTAGGAGCCAGGAACAAACTTCAAGAATTAGAAGAAGCCATATTCTCGGAAAAGGCAAAAGAACATATTGTACAAGAGTGCAACAACAAAGGGGTACAGTTTAACTTTATACCTCCTCGCGCACCACACTTCGGCGGCTTATGGGAAGCTGCAGTAAAATCTGCCAAACATCTCCTCTTAAAAAATGTGACGACGGCAAATCTAACTTATGAGGAGTTAGAAACGGTTATAGTCGAAATAGAGGCCATACTAAACTCTCGACCATTAACACCGATATCTGACAACCCAAACGACGTAACAGCACTAACGCCAGGGCATTTCCTGATAGGAGAGCCGTTAACCGCACAAGCTGACAGAGAGCCATCCCAGCAGCCAAAGACGCTAGGAAATCGATGGCAAGCAGTGTCAAAGTTGAAGCACTCATTCTGGACACAATGGTCCAATGAATATCTTCAGCAGTTGCAACAGCGTCAAAAGTGGAGGAAGTCTTCGGCTAACATTAAGGAAGGAACATTAGTAATACTAAAGGAAGAATACACCAGTATTACAATGGCCACTAGGAAGAATCATTCGATTGTTTCATGGCAAGGACAATTTTGTACGAGTGGTGGAAGTAAAAACGGCAAAGGGGATTTTCAAACGAGAGATCCAACATGTAGCTCACTATTCAACGAAGAGGAACCCACACAATAAACATCCGATAGATGATCCATCAGAAAACGAAGAATCATCGAGGACAGACAGCCTAGGAAAAGGACACAGCCGAATAAATTGTCGTTAACCATGACAATGTTTGTAATGTTGTTGCTGGTACCGTTAGCGATGGCACAGTCAATCAACATAACCCGCTTGGATCAAAACCGGGTATATACTTTGAAAGAGTAGGAACCAGCCAACTTGCGACAACTGATTGGACCATCATTGTCTATTACAATTTAAAGCCCTATTGGAAGACATGAACACATTCCACCATGGGGACTACAAAAATTGGACATCTATGCACACAACTTCAACTAGTAGACGCATGCACCAGTATGTATCAGCACGTCCAACATATAGAAGAGGACCTGCAAGCTGAAAATACACTAATAGCAAGAACACGGAGGCAAAGGGCACCGCTGGACATCATTGGAAACATCGCAAGCAGTCTATTGGCGTATTAGATTCAACATAGGCCCGAGAAATGTCGGAAACTATAGCAAAGGTTAAGGATAACGAAGATCACCTATTAACCTTGCTTAAAAATCAAACATCATTGATTGACTCTACAATCAATGTGATAAAACGGGATGAAATCTCAAATTCCAAACGATTAAGTCGAATTGAGGATTTCATCACCGAGTCAAAGGGAAGGGCTGATCATTTTAGCGCCTTTCAATGGTACACTACGTTGTCTACTCAGTTGACTCTATTATCTGCAAATCTTCAACGAATGCAAGCAGAGATCATCAATGTCTTGACAGATATCCGACACAATACAATTAGCCCTATGCTAATATCCCCCCGACAACTTAAGGAACAACTGGAGCAGATACGGGATCATTTAAGGCCAGGACAAGCACTTCCAGTAACTCCCGACAATATGCTCATGGTGTACCAGATGATGAAAGCAGAAGGCACTATAATAGAGGATCATGCAATTATCAAGGTTACATTTCCATTAGTCTCAGTAAACGAACTGGAAATATACAAATTGACAGCGATTCCGGTGCCAAATAAAATGGGATAAGCATGTTTGAAATAAAAACAACCATATATGGCAATCAATAGTCACCGAGACGAATTCGTTGAACTATCAGAGACTGAATTCAAAAACTGTCATCAAAGAGCAAACAATGACTTTGTTTGCTATAATAAACAAACAATGTTCTCAGCCGAACAAGTTGTGAATTACAAATGTTTCACAACAAAACGGACTCATCATGTCAGCTAGTCAACACAAAAAAATCATTTTTATGGTTGAGCATGCATAAAAGAAATCGATGGATTTTTGCAACAAAGTCATCATTAAGCTATCAGCGGAATGTGCAGATGGCATTTCGGATATTAAGCTACAACACTCAGGAATATTGATCGCCGACCTGGATGCATCATTCGGAATTCGCTAATGACTGTCACAAGTCAGAGCACATTGGAAAACTACTCTGCAGTTATCATACGCTCGGTTTGGAGATAGTGACCTCAACGAAACATCACTGAACGTTCTACAAAGAAGGTTTCAAGGAACAATGAAAAGCTGAACTACGAGGAGCTGTATCAAATGGAAACGAATCTGCTACCCACCTAAAAGTTTCAAGTTACCACACAATCTTGAAACCATTGATCATCATCATATTGCCATCTACATTGCACTGCTCTTCATCATGATCATTGTAATGATTCATCTGGTTAAAAGGTGGTACACAACAAGACTCCCTTCTCAGCAGAGACATACACTTAGCTCATCATCTAGTGAAGAAAACGCTCCAAGGCATCCGTTCACAATCAATATTGATGATAGTTGAGCACACTATGTTCAACGGCCGGGAGGATGTACGATTTCAACTAAAGTACAAAATCGTACGATTAGACCTAGACAAATAGCTAACCATAAATAGGTTAAGATTTCCCAGCCACCTAAAGAAATAAACGATAATATGCTCTAAATATAAATATGTGACATGCACTACTGACCCTAAATAAATATACAACGGACAGCTGCATGCATTTGTGTACATACACTGTTAAGATATTTAAGGCACTATCATAAAACACATTCTGGATGACCTGCATGTGGTCAAATCTCACACCATCTGCATGATAACCATTGGTGACCGTCATAAATATGACCTTGGAATAGTTCCACTGTTGGATTTGTAGTAATTGCTTAGTCCTAAATAGAGATAACACATTTCCCTAGCAATATGATACTCAGAGCTAATTAAACATAACTAAGATCCTAAGTAAACAATCATACTCATAGAAATTGAATATAAACTTGCATTTTACCAATAAAATCAGTACGAAAGAAAACTCTGACGTATTCACATCTCCGAAGCCCAATTTGTTCAAGTACCGATTGCGGCGACCATTTGTTACTGGTACATAACCGGTAGCATACAAATTTACATTTTCAGCATACGATTGTCATATTGACAATCACACAAAATCAAGTGAATCTACATCAACAGATTCATTTGATTTGTTCAGGCGGCTTTGCTTAGAGTAAAACATTAGCGCCAGATCTCAGAGACTATAAAAGCTAGAGCACCAAATTTGGTATCCACACTCCCTAATATATCGGACCGAGACGAGTTTGTTTTCAAATTTCGCCACAACCCCCTTCCGCCCCCGCAAAGAATGCAAATATGGGGATATTCACAAATCTCAGAGACTATTAAAGCTAGAGTAACCAAATTTGGTATCCGCACTTCTGTTAGATCTCACAATAAAACGTATACCTCAAAATTTCGCCCCACCCTCTTCCGCCCACACAAAGGACGAAAATCTGTTGCATCCACAATATTGCAGATTTGAGAAAACTAAAAACGCAGAATCATAGATAATGACCATATCTATCAGATTGCTGAATCTGGATCAGATCAGATCATTTTTGTAGAAAAAAGGAACAAATCAATTTGCAGTGGCTACGCAGCGCCCGACGTCACGCTCAGGACTGATTTTCTGTCTCTCTCGCACGCACTCTTTGTCGTGTCGTTTAATATAGCGGCGTCTGCGGAGGAGAGCCATACTGACTTAGTATCGGGTATAACCGTAGAGGTTGCGGTGTCCGCAGCAACTCACAACGTTCCCCCTCGTTAATCATTGTAATAGCCAGCACATTTCCATTGTTTGGGGAAATGGCCATGTCTCAAGATGCAATTGTAAATATTTGTCAAATGAATAATTACCTTTGAGGTAGCGCTTTAATGATTCTGTTGTTTATTTGGTCCATGCCAGGAGCCTTTTTGTTTTGCAGAGATTTGATTTCCATCATAACTTCATTGGGGAAATAGGCCTGAACGGGAGTCTATTTACATCGTATTCCCGCCCACATTGTTGCCTCTGAAGCCAGGCAGGTTTTAGTTTGTTAAGCGTTTGAGCTGCGCTATTTCATTACACTCCATAACTACGCTATTTCTAAATTCGTCAGAGTTTATGAGTTTTGGTGTGAATCTTTCTTCTAAATGTTGAAACAAAAGCTTCAGCTTTCTCCTCGCTACTCTTTTGTCCACCTATAGCCTTCTCTACTACCACTACTGCTGGGAATTTTCAATGGCCAGTTTGGTTGTGGCTGCCTCTTTAAAGTGTTTGTTAAGCGCCATAGTTTTTGCATTCTGTAACGATCTTGAGCGTCTACTTTTTTGAAAAGGTTATTGATCTGGTTATTTTTAGCCTTACGAAGGGTCTTTTTTAGCCGATGATTTGCTTGCGTTGTATAACCTTCGCGTCTCCAAGGTGGGTCTGCGCATATGCTCCCTTTTATGCAGCCATTTGAGCCTTAATAGTTTCTGTGTTTTCCTATCTAGTGGCAGTTGCCCTGTGCGTGGGTGAGAACGCAGATTTATTAGCGAAGTTGCAGCCGCCGCTGCATTGTAGATGTTTTGATTTAGAATGTCGATCGCATCCTCAATGTCTTCTCCTGAGTTTATTTCCATGTTGAGATTGATACGCTGCGATAGGAAATCTTGGAATTTTTTGACATTGCTTTGCTTGGTAGAAGTCGGCGATTTGTTACCGGGACTGTCGTTGAGCCATTGATGCCCAGGTTAATGAAGATAGGAAGATGGTCTGATTGCAGGTCAACCTGCTGAATAGGTGTGATTCTGTCATAGTTTATGCCGCATATACTGGCCAGATCGATAGCGGAGGCCTTTTCTTTGATCAAATGGGTAGTGTGTGGCTCCCCCAGTGGCCAACACATTTAAGCAGGTGTTTGCATGGATCGTGTTCATTAAAACTC
This sequence comes from Drosophila persimilis, assembly GCF_003286085.1. Lineage (NCBI taxonomy): Eukaryota > Metazoa > Arthropoda > Insecta > Diptera > Drosophilidae > Drosophila > Drosophila persimilis. Next base: position 7,680 of record NW_020825490.1, read on the forward strand.
TGCCTCTTTTACAGGATCGCACATTTCCCCACCATGGGTGCTTAGCATTCCAGTCCCCGCAAACTATAAATTTGGAGCCATAACAGAGTTCGCTCATGTACTTGAATAACCTTTTGAAGTTGCTGCTCCGTCCAGGTGATTAGTTGGCGGGCAATATATTGGCGCTAGAGCAATGACCTCATTATTGTTAGTGGTTAATGCGGTGGGAGCACACTGCAAGAAATTTTCTGTAATTGGTTCAAGTGCAATGTGCTTGAGACCAGTTTTGACATAAATGGCTACTCCACCTTTCCTTCTGGAGGAAGGGTGTGAGGCAGTATACAGTACGTAGTCTTTTATGGTTAGATTGTCTGTTATTGTGGTAGTAGGGTCATTTGTGGTTATGCGGGTTCAATAATCATCATTATGTCTACGTTATTACACTGCATAAATAGTTCTAACTCCAAAATTTTGTTTTTTAAGACCACAGGCGTTCCAATAAACGATTTTGAGAGATCTGTTGTACTGGGCGCCTGTAGTAGCAGTAGTGGTATGAGCTAAATTATTATACCCGATACTCAAAATGAGTATTGGGGTATATTAGATTTGTGGTAAAAGTGTATGTGTGTAACGTCCAGAAGGAATCGTTTCCGACCCCATAAAGTATATATATTCTTGATCAGCATCAATAGCCGAGTCGATTGAGCCATGTCTGTCTGTCCGTCCGTCCGTCCTGTCCGTCTGTCCGTCCCCTTCAGCGCCTAATGCTCAAAGACTATAAGAGCTAGAGCGAGAAAAGTAAAAACGCAGAATCGTAGAAGATGACTATATCTTCTAGAGTGCAACATCTGAACCAGATCGTATAATTATTACAGCCAGAATCACGAAACAATTTCACTCTTTCTCGCTCTGTCTCACTCTAACACACAGGTTTCATGGTCGGTTTTGCCAATTGCAAAATATGAGTTCAAGGATCTCAGAACCCATAAGAGCTAGAGCAACCAAAATTTGGTATCTACAGTCCTGTGATATCGGACCTTGACCATTTTTGTGTCACCCCCCTTCCGCCCCCGCAAAGGATGTAAATCAGAATCATAGATAATGACCATATCTATCAGATTGCTGAATCTGGATCAGATCAGATCATTTTTATAGAAAAAAGGAACAAATCAATTTGCAGTGGCTACGCAGCGCCCGACGTCACGCTCAGACTGATTTTCTGTCTCTCTCGCACGCACTCTTTGTCGTGTCGTTTAATATTAGCGGCGTCTGCCGGAGGGAGAGCCATACTGACTTAGTAATCGGGTATAACCGCTAGAGGTTGCGGTGTCCGCAGCAACTCACAACGTTCCCCCTCGTAATCATTGTAATAGCAGCACATTTCCATTGTTTGGGGGAAATGGCCATGTCTCAAGATGCAATTGTAAATATTTGTCAAATGAATAATTACCTTTTGAGGTAGCGCTTTAATGATTCTGTTGTTATTTGGTCCATGCCAGGAGCCTTTTTGTTTTGCAGAGATTTGATTTCCATCATAACTTCATTGGGGGAAATAGGCCTGAATGGGAGTCTATTACATCGTATTCCCGCCCACATTGTGCCTCTGAAGCCAGGCAGGTTTAGTTGTTAAGCGTTTGAGCTGCGCTATTTCATTACCCTCCATAACTACGCTATTTCTAAATTCGTCGAGTTTATGAGTTTTGGTGTGAATCTTTCTTCTAAATGTGAAACAAAAGCTTCAGCTTTCTCCTCGCTACTCTTTGTCCACCTATAGCCTTCTCTACTACCACTACTGCTGGGAATTTTCAATGGCCAGTTTGGTTGTGGCTGCCTCTTTAAAGTGTTTGTTAAGCGCCATAGTTTTTGCATTCTGTAACGATCTTGAGCGTCTACTTTTTTGAAAAGGTTATTGATCTGGTTATTTTTAGCCTTACGAAGGGTCTTTTTTAGCCGATGATTTGCTGCGTTGTATAACCTTCGCGTCTCCAAGGTGGGTCTGCGCATATGCTCCCTTTATGCAGCCATTTGAGCCTTAATAGTTTCTGTGTTTTCCTATCTAGTGGCAGTTGCCCTGTGCGTGGGTGAGAACGCAGATTTATTAGCGAAGTTGCAGCCGCCGCTGCATTGTAGATGTTTTGATTTAGAATGTCGATCGCATCCTCAATGTCTTCTCCTGAGTTTATTTCCATGTTGAGATTGATTACGCTGCGATAGGAAATCTTGGAATTTTTTGACATTTGCTTTGCTTGGTAGAAGTCGGCGATTTGTTACCGGGACTGTCGTTGAGCCATTGATGCCCAGGTTAATGAAGATAGGAAGATGGTCTGATTGCAGGTCAACTGCTGAATAGGTGTGAATTCTGTCATAGTTTTATGCAGCATATACTGCCAGATCGATAGCGGAGGGCCTTTTTCTTTGATCAAATGGGTAGTGTGTGGCTCCCCAGTGGCCAACACATTTAAGCAGGTGTTTGCATGGATCGTGTTCATTAAAACTCTGCCTCTTTTACAGGATCGCACATTTCCCCACCATGGGGTGCTTAGCATTCCAGTCCCCGCAAACTATAAATTTGGAGCCATAACAGAGTTCGCTCATGTACTTGAATAACCTTTTGAAGTGCTGCTCCGTCCAGGTGATAGTTGGCGGGCAATATATTGGCGCTAGAGCAATGACCTCATTATTGTTAGTGGTTAATGCGGTGGGAGCACACTGCAAGAAATTTTCTGTAATTGGTTCAAGTGCAATGTGCTTGAGACCAGTTTGACATAAATGGCTACTCCACCTTTCCTTCTGGAGGAAGGGTGTGAGGCAGTATACAGTACGTAGTCTTTTATGGTTAGATTGTCTGTTATTGTGGTAGTAGGGTCATTTGTGGTTATGCGGGTTTCAATAATCATCATTATGTCTACGTTATTACACTGCATAAATAGTTCTAACTCCAAAATTTTGTTTTTTAGACCACAGGCGTTCCAATAAACGATTTGAGAGATCTGTTGTACGGGGCGCCTGTAGTAGCAGTAGGGGTATGAGCTAAATTATTATACCCGATACTCAAAATGAGTATTGGGGTATATTAGATTTGTGGTAAAAGTGTATGTGTGTAACGTCCAGAAGGAATCGTTTCCGACCCCATAAAGTATATATATTCTTGATCAGCATCAATAGCCGAGTCGATTGAGCCATGTCTGTCTGTCCGTCCGTCCGTCTGTCCGTCTGTCCGTCCCCTTCAGCGCCTAATGCTCAAAGACTATAAGAGCTAGAGCGAGAAAAGTAAAAACGCAGAATCGTAGAAGATGACTATATCTTCTAGAGTGCAACATCTGAACCAGATCGTATAATTATTACAGCCAGAATCACGAAAACAATTTCACTCTTTCTCGCTCTGTCTCACTCTAACACACAGGTTTCATGGTCGGTTTTGCAATTGCAAAATCTGAGTTCAAGGATCTCAGAACCATAAGAGCTAGAGCAACCAAATTTGGTATCTACAGTCCTGTGATATCGGACCTTGACCATTTTGTGTCACCCCTTCCGCCCCCGCAAAGGATGTAAATCAGAATCATAGATAATGACCATATCTATCAGATTGCTGAATCTGGATCAGATCAGATCATTTTATAGAAAAAAGGAACAAATCAATTTGCAGTGGCTACGCAGCGCCCGACGTCACGCTCAGACTGATTTTCTGTCTCTCTCGCACGCACTCTTTGTCGTGTCGTTTAATATTAGCGGCGTCTGCCGGAGGAGAGCCATACTGACTTAGTATCGGGTATAACCGTAGAGTTGCGGTGTCCGCAGCAACTCACAACGTTCCCCTCGTTAATTCATTGTAATAGCAGCACATTTCCATTGTTTGGGGAAATGGCCATGTCTCAAGATGCAAATTGTAAATATTTGTCAAATGAATAATTACCTTTTGAGGGTAGCGCTTTAATGATTCTGTTGTTTATTTTGGTCCATGCCAGGAGCCTTTTTGTTTTGCAGAGATTTGATTTCCATCATAACTTCATTGGGGGAAATAGGCCTGAACGGGAGTCTATTTACATCGTATTCCCGCCCACATTGTTGCCTCTGAAGTCAGGCAGGTTAGTTGTTAAGCGTTTGTTGCTGCGCTATTTCATTACACTCCATAACTACGCTATTTCTAAATTCGTCAGAGTTTATGAGTTTTGGTGTGATCTTCTTCTAAATGTGAAACAAAAGCTTCAGCTTTCTCCTCGCTACTCTTTGTCCACCTATAGCCTTCTCTACTACCACTACTGCTGGAATTTTCAACATGGCCAGTTTGGTTGTGGCTGCCTCTTTAAAGTGTTTTTAAGCGCCATAGTTTTTTGCATTCTGTAACGATCTTGAGCGTCTACTTTTTTGAAAAGGTTATTGATCTGGTTTATTTTAGCCTTACGAAGGGTCTTTTTAGCCGATGATTTGCTGCGTTGTATAACCTTCGCGTCCTCCAAGGTGGGTCTGCGCATATGCTCCCTTTTATGCTGGCCATTTGAGCCTTAATAGTTTCTGTGTTTTCCTATCTAGTGGCAGTTGCCCTGTGCGTGGGTGAGAACGCAGATTTATTAGCGAAGTTGCAGCCGCCGCTGCATTGTAGATGTTTTGATTTAGAATGTCGATCGCATCCTCAATGTCTTCTCCTGAGTTTATTTCCATGTTGAGATTGATACGCTGCGATAGGAAATCTTGGAATTTTTTGACATTTGCTTGCTTGGTAGAAGTCGGGCGATTTGTTACCGGGACTGTCGTTGAGCCATTGATGCCAGGTTAATGAAGATAGGAAGATGGTCTGATTGCAGGTCAACTGCTGAATATGTGTGAATTCTGTCATAGTTTATGCCAGCATATACTGCCAGATCGATAGCGGAGGGCCTTTTTCTTTGATCAAATGGGTAGTGTGTGGCTCCCCCAGTGGCCAACACATTTAAGCAGGTGTTTGCATGGATCGTGTTCATTAAAACTCTGCCTCTTTTACAGGATCGCACATTTTCCCCACCATGGGTGCTTAGCATTCCAGTCCCCGCAAACTATAAATTTGGAGTCATAACAGAGTTCGCTCATGTACTTGAATAACCTTTTGAAGTGCTGCTCCGTCCAGGTGATAGTTGGCGGGCAATATATTGGCGCTAGTGCAATGACCTCATTATTGTTAGTGGTTAATGCGGTGGGAGCACACTGCAAGAAATTTTCTGTAATTGGTTCAAGTGCAATGTGCTTGAGACCAGTTTTGACATAAATGGCTACTCCACCTTTCCTTCTGGAGGAAGGGTGTGAGGGCAGTATACAGTACGTAGTCTTTTATGGTTAGATTGTCTGTTATTGTGGTAGTAGGGTCATTTGTGGTATGCGGGTTTCAATAACCATCATTATGTCTACGTTATTACACTGCATAAATAGTTCTAACTCCAAAATTTTGTTTTTTAGACCACAGGCGTTCCAATAAACGATTTTGAGAGAGCTGTTGTACTGGGCGCCTGTAGTAGCAGTAGTGGTATGAGCTAAATTATTATACCCGATACTCAAAATGAGTATTGGGGGTATATTAGATTTGTGGTAAAAGTGTATGTGTGTAACGTCCAGAAGGAATCGTTTCCGAACCCATAAAGTAATATATTCTTGATCAGCATCAATAGCCGAGTCGATTGAGCCATGTCTGTCTGTCCGTCCGTCCGTCTGTCCGTCTGTCGTCCACTTCAGCGCCTAATGCTCAAAGACTATAAGAGCTAGAGCAACGATGTTTTGGATCCAGACTTCTGTGATATTTCACTGCTCCAAAAATATTCAAAACTTTGCCCCGCCCACTTCCGCCCCCACAAAGGGCGAAAATCTGTGGCATCCACAATTTCGACGATACAAAAAAAGTAAAACGCAGAATCGTAGAAGATGACTATATCTTCTAGAGTGCAACATCTGAACCAGATCGTATAATTATTACAGCCAGAATCACGAAAACAATTTCACTCTTTCTCGCTCTGTCTCACTCTAACACACAGGTTTCATGGTCGGTTTTGCCAATTGCAAATATGAGTTCAAGGATCTCAGAACCCATAAGAGCTAGAGCAACCAAATTTGGTATCCACAGTCCTGTGATATCGGACCTTGACCATTTTGTGTCACCCCCTTCCGCCCCCGCAAAGGATGTAAATCTGGGGATATTCAGAAATCGCAGAGAGTATTAAGGCTAGAGTAACCAAAATTAGTGTCCGTACTCCTGTTAGATCTCACTATAAAACGTATATCTCAAAATTTCGCCCCACCCCCTTCCGCCCACACAAAGGACGAAAATCTGTTGCATCCACAATATTGCAGATTTGAGAAAACTAAAAACGCAGAATCATAGATAATGACCATATCTATCAGATTGCTGAATCTGGATCAGATCAGATCATTTTTGTAGAAAAAAGGAACAAATCAATTTGCAGTGGCTACCCAGCGCCAGACGTCACGCTCAGACTGATTTTCTGTCTCTCTCGCACGCACTCTTTGTCGTGTCGTTTAATATTAGCGGCGTCTGCCGGAGGAGAGCCATACTGACTAAGTATCGGGTATAACTGTAGAGTTGCGGTGTCCGCAACAACTCAAAGCGTTCCCCCTCGTTTGTAATGTAAAGTGCCTTATTTCTCTGTAACATTATGTAAAATGTCCCAATCATGTTAAGTGTAGTGGTTCAGCTGTTAAAATAACAGCTTTTAGAAATATTTGTAAATGCGTTAAAATGTAAAAACTGCGAAAACAAATAAAACGAGGGGGAACGCTGTGAGTTGCTGCGGACACCGCAGCGAGTAAAATAGGAATGATTGGCCACAGTGACCCTCAGCTAATTATACCCGATACTCAAAATGAGTATTGGGGTATATTAGATTTGTGGTAAAAGTGGATGTGTGTAACGTCCAGAAGGAATCGTTTCCGACCCCATAAAGTATATATATTCTTGATCAGCATCAATAGCCGAGTCGATTGAGCCATGTCTGTCTGTCCGTCTGTCCGTCTGTCCGTCCGTCCGTCTGTCCGTCCCCTTCAGCGCCTAATGCTCAAAGACTATAGGAGCCAGAGCAACGATGTTTTGGATCCAAACTTCTGTGATATGTCACTGCTGCAAAAATATTTCAAAACTTTGCCCCGCCCACTTCCGCCCCCACAAAGGGCGAAAATCTGTGGCATCCACAATTTTAAAGATACGAGAAAACCAAAAACGCAGAATCGTAGAGAATGACCATATCTTTTAGACTGCGGAATCTGAATTGGATCGTATTATTATTATAGCCAGCATCAAGAAAACAATTTCATTTTTTCTCGCACTGTCTCTCTCTAACACACACGTAGCATAGGCGGCTTTGCTTAGAGTAAAACATTAGCGCCAGATCTCAGAGACTATAAAAGCTAGAGCAACCAAATTTGGTATCCACACTCCTAATATATCGGACCGAGACGAGTTTGTTTCAAAATTTCGCCCCACACCCCTCCGCCCACACAAAGGACGAAAATCTGTTGCATCCACAATATTGCAGATTCGAGAAAACTAAAAACGCAGAATCATAGATAACGACCATATCTATCAGATTGCTGAATCTGGATCAGATCAGATCATTTTTATAGCCAAAAGGAACAAATCAATTTGCAGTGGCTACGCAGCGCCCGACGTCACGCTCAGACTGATTTTCTGTCTCTCTCGCACGCATTATTAGCGGCGTCTGCCGGAGGAGAGCCATACTGACTTAGTATCGGGTATAACCGTAGAGTTGCGGTGTCCGCAGCAACTCACAACGTTCCCCCTCATTAATCATTGTAATAGCAGCACATTTCCATTGTTTGGGGAAATGGCCATGTCTCAAGATGCAATTGTAAATATTTGTCAAATGAATAATTACCTTTTGAGGTATCGCTTTAATGATTCTGTTGTTTATTTGGTCCATGCCAGGAGCCTTTTTGTTTTGCAGAGATTTGATTTCCATCATAACTTCATTGGGGGAAATAGGCCTGAACGGGAGTCTATTTACATCGTATTCCCGCCCACATTGTTGCCTCTGAAGCCAGACAGGTTTAGTTGTTAAGCGTTTGAGCTGCGCTATTTCATTACACTCCATAACTACGCTATTTCTAAATTCGTCAGAGTTTATGAGTTTTGGTGTGAATCTTTCTTCTAAATGTGAAACAAAAGCTTCAGCTTTCTCCTCGCTACTCTTTGTCCACCTATAGCCTTCTCTACTACCACTACTGCTGGGAATTTTCAATGGCCAGTTTGGTTGTGGCTGCCTCTTTAAAGTGTTTGTTAAGCGCCATAGTTTTTGCATTCTGTAACGATCTTGAGCGTCTACTTTTTTGAAAAGGTTATTGATCTGGTTATTTTTAGCCTTACGAAGGGTCTTTTTTAGCCGATGATTTGCTGCGTTGTATAACCTTCGCGTCTCCAAGGTGGGTCTGCGCATATGCTCCCTTTTATGCAGCCATTTGAGCCTTAATAGTTTCTGTGTTTTCCTATCTAGTGGCAGTTGCCCTGTGCGTGGGTGAGAACGCAGATTTATTAGCGAAGTTGCAGCCGCCGCTGCATTGTAGATGTTTTGATTTAGAATGTCGATCGCATCCTCAATGTCTTCTCCTGAGTTTATTTCCATGTTGAGATTGATACGCTGCGATAGGAAATCTTGGAATTTTTTGACATTTGCTTTGCTTGGTAGAAGTCGGCGATTTGTTACCGGGACTGTCGTTGAGCCATTGATGCCCAGGTTAATGAAGATAGGAAGATGGTCTGATTGCAGGTCAACTGCTGAATAGGTGTGAATTCTGTCATAGTTTATGCCAGCATATACTGCCAGATCGATAGCGGAGGGCCTTTTTCTTTGATCAAATGGGTAGTGTGTGGCTCCCCCAGTGGCCAACACATTTAAGCAGGTGTTTGCATGGATCGTGTTCATTAAAACTCTGCCTCTTTTACAGGATCGCACATTTCCCCACCATGGGTGCTTAGCATTCCAGTCCCCGCAAACTATAAATTTGGAGCCATAACAGAGTTCGCTCATGTACTTGAATAACCTTTTGAAGTGCTGCTCCGTCCAGGTGATAGTTGGCGGGCAATATATTGGCGCTAGAGCAATGACCTCATTATTGTTAGTGGTTAATGCGGTGGGAGCACACTGCAAGAAATTTTCTGTAATTGGTTCAAGTGCAATGTGCTTGAGACCAGTTTTGACATAAATGGCTACTCCACCTTTCCTTCTGGAGGAAGGGTGTGAGGCAGTATACAGTACGTAGTCTTTTATGGTTAGATTGTCTGTTATTGTGGTAGTAGGGTCATTTGTGGTTATGCGGGTTTCAATAACCATCATTATGTCTACGTTATTACACTGCATAAATAGTTCCAACTCCAAAATTTTGTTTTTTAGACCACAGGCGTTCCAATAAACGATTTTGAGAGAGCTGTTGTACTGGGCGCCTGTAGTAGCAGTAGTGGTATGAGCTAAATTATTATACCCGATACTCAAAATGAGTATTGGGGTATATTAGATTTGTGGTAAAAGTGGATGTGTGTAACGTCCAGAAGGAATCGTTTCCGACCCCATAAAGTATATATATTCTTGATCAGCATCAATAGCCGAGTCGATTGAGCCATGTCTGTCTGTCCGTCCGTCCGTCTGTCCGTCCGTCCGTCTGTCCGTCTGTCCGTCCCCTTCAGCGCCTAATGCTCAAAGACTATAAGAGCTAGAGCAACGATGTTTTGGATCCAAACTTCTGTGATATGTCACTGCTGCAAAAATATTTCAAAACTTTGCCCCGCCCACTTCCGCCCCCACAAAGGGCGAAAATCTGTGGCATCCACAATTTTAAAGATACGAGAAAACCAAAAACGCAGAATCGTAGAGAATGACCATATCTTTTAGACTGCGGAATCTGAATTGGATCGTATTATTATTATAGCCAGCATCAAGAAAACAATTTCATTTTTTCTCGCCCTGTCTCTCTCTAACACACACGTAGCATAGGCGGCTTTGCTTAGAGTAAAACATTAGCGCCAGATCTCAGAGACTATAAAAGCTAGAGCAACCAAATTTGGTATCCACACTCCTAATATATCGGACCGAGACGAGTTTGTTTCAAAATTTCGCCACACCCCCTTCCGCCCCCGCAAAGAATGCAAATATGGGGATATTCACAAATCTCAGAGACTATTAAAGCTAGAGTAACCAAATTTGGTATCCGCACTTCTGTTAGATCTCACTATAAAACGTATATCTCAAAATTTCGCCCCACCCCCTTCCGCCCACACAAAAGACGAAAATCTGTTGCATCCACAATATTGCAGATTTGAGAAAACTAAAAACGCAGAATCATAGATAACGACCATATCTATCAGATCGCTCAATCTGGATCAGATCATTTTTATAGCCAAAAGGAACAAATCAATTTGCAGTGGCTACGCAGCGCCCGACGTCACGCTCAGACTGATTTTCTGTCTCTCTCGCACGCACTCTTTGTCGTGTCGTTTAATATTAGCGGCGTCTGCCGGAGGAGAGCCATACTGACTAAGTATCGGGTATAACTGTAGAGTTGCGGTGTTCCGCAGCAACTCACAGCGTTCCCCCTCGTTTGTAATGTAAACTGCCTTATTTCTCTGTAACATTATGTAAAATGTCAGCTGTTAAAATAACAGCTTTTAGAAATATTTGTAAATGCGTTAAAATGTAAAAACAGCGAAAACAAATAAAACGAGGGGGAACGTTGTGAGTTGCTGCGGACACCGCAGCGAGTAAAATAGGACTGATTGGCCACAGTGACCCTCAGCTAATTATACCCGATACTCAAAATGAGTATTGGGGTATATTAGATTTGTGGTCAAAGTGGATGTGTGTAACGTCCAGAAGGAATCGTTTCCGACCCCATAAAGTATATATATTCTTGATCAGCATCAATAGCCGAGTCGATTGAGCCATGTCTGTCTGTCCGTCCGTCCGTCTGTCCGTCCGTCCGTCTGTCCGTCTGTCCGTCTGTCCGTCCCCTTCAGCGCCTAATGCTCAAAGACTATAAGAGCTAGAGCAACGATGTTTTGGATCCAGACTTCTGTGATATGTCACTGCTCCAAAAATATTTCAAAACTTTGCCCCGCCCACTTCCGCCCCCACAAAGGGCGAAAATCTGTGGCATCCACAATTTTAAAGATACGAGAAAACCAAAAACGCAGAATCGTAGAGAATGACCATATCTTTTAGACTGCGGAATCTGAATTGGATCGTATTATTATTATAGCCAGCATCAAGAAAACAATTTCATTTTTTCTCGCCCTGTCTCTCTCTAACACACACGTAGCATAGGCGGCTTTGCTTAGAGTAAAACATTAGCGCCAGATCTCAGAGACTATAAAAGCTAGAGCAACCAAATATCCACACTCCTAATATATCGGACCGAGACGAGTTTGTTTCAAAATTTCGCCACACCCCCTTCCGCCCCCGCAAAGAATGCAAATATGGGGATATTCACAAATCTCAGAGACTATTAAAGCTAGAGTAACCAAATTTGGTATCCGCACTTCTGTTAGATCTCACTATAAAACGTATATCTCAAAATTTCGCCCCACCCCCTTCCGCCCACACAAAAGACGAAAATCTGTTGCATCCACAATATTGCAGATTTGAGAAAACTAAAAACGCAGAATCATAGATAACGACCATATCTATCAGGTTGCTGAATCTGGATCAGATCAGATAATTGTTATAGCCAAAAGGAACAAATCAATTTGCAGTGGCTACGCAGCGCCCGACGTCACGCTCAGACTGATTTTCTGTCTCTCTCGCACGCACTCTTTGTCGTGTCGTTTAATATTAGCGGCGTCTGCCGGAGGAGAGCCATACTGACTAAGTATCGGGTATAACTGTAGAGTTGCGGTGTCCGCAGCAACTCACAGCGTTCCCCCTCGTTTGTAATGTAAACTGCCTTATTTCTCTGTAACATTATGTAAAATGTCAGCTGTTAAAATAACAGCTTTTAGAAATATTTGTAAATGCGTTAAAATGTAAAAACAGCGAAAACAAATAAAACGAGGGGGAACGTTGTGAGTTGCTGCGGACACCGCAGCGAGTAAAATAGGACTGATTGGCCACAGTGACCCTCAGCTAATTATACCCGATACTCAAAATGAGTATTGGGGTATATTAGATTTGTGGTCAAAGTGGATGTGTGTAACGTCCAGAAGGAATCGTTTCCGACCCCATAAAGTATATATATTCTTGATCAGCATCAATAGCCGAGTCGATTGAGCCATGTCTGTCTGTCCGTCCGTCCGTCTGTCCGTCCGTCCGTCTGTCCGTCTGTCCGTCTGTCCGTCCCCTTCAGCGCCTAATGCTCAAAGACTATAAGAGCTAGAGCAACGATGTTTTGGATCCAGACTTCTGTGATATGTCACTGCTCCAAAAATATTTCAAAACTTTGCCCCGCCCACTTCCGCCCCCACAAAGGGCGAAAATCTGTGGCATCCACAATTTTAAAGATACGAGAAAACCAAAAACGCAGAATCGTAGAGAATGACCATATCTTTTAGACTGCGGAATCTGAATTGGATCGTATTATTATTATAGCCAGCATCAAGAAAACAATTTCATTTTTTCTCGCCCTGTCTCTCTCTAACACACACGTAGCATAGGCGGCTTTGCTTAGAGTAAAACATTAGCGCCAGATCTCAGAGACTATAAAAGCTAGAGCAACCAAATTTGGTATCCACACTCCTAATATATCGGACCGAGACGAGTTTGTTTCAAAATTTCGCCCCACCCCCCTCCGCCCACACAAAGGACGAAAATCTGTTGCATCCACAATATTGCAGATTCGTGAAAACTAAAAACGCAGAATCATAGATAATGACCATATCTATCAGGTTGCTGAATCTGGATCAGATCAGATAATTTTTATAGCCAAAAGGAACAAATCAATTTGCAGTGGCTACGCAGCGCCAGACGTCACGCTCAGACTGATTTTCTGTCTCTCTCGCACGCACTCTTTGTCGTGTCGTTTAATATTAGCGGCTGCCGGAGGAGAGCCATACTGACTTAGTATCGGGTATAACCGTAGAGTTGCGGTGTCCGCAGCAACTCACAACGTTCCCCCTCGTTATACCCGATACTCAAAATGAGTATTGGGGTATATTAGATTTGTGGTAAAAGTGGATGTGTGTAACGTCCAGAAGGAATCGTTTCCGACCCCATAAAGTATATATATTCTTGATCAGCATCAATAGCCGAGTCGATTGAGCCATGTCTGTCTGTCCGTCCGTCCGTCTGTCCGTCCGTCCGTCTGTCCGTCTGTCCGTCCGTCCGTCTGTCCGTCCCCTTCAGCGCCTAATGCTCAAAGACTATAAGAGCTAGAGCAACGATGTTTTGGATCCAGACTTCTGTGATATGTCACTGCTCCAAAAATATTTCAAAACTTTGCCCCGCCCACTTCCGCCCCCACAAAGGGCGAAAATCTGTGGCATCCACAATTTTAAAGATACGAGAAAACCAAAAACGCAGAATCGTAGAGAATGACCATATCTTTTAGACTGCGGAATCTGAATTGGATCGTATTATTATTATAGCCAGCATCAAGAAAACAATTTCATTTTTTCTCGCCCTGTCTCTCTCTAACACACACGTAGCATAGGCGGCTTTGCTTAGAGTAAAACATTAGCGCCAGATCTCAGAGACTATAAAAGCTAGAGCAACCAAATTTGGTATCCACACTCCTAATATATCGGACCGAGACGAGTTTGTTTCAAAATTTCGCCACACCCCCTTCCGCCCCCGCAAAGAATGCAAATATGGGGATATTCACAGATCTCAGAGACTATTAAAGCTAGAGTAACCAAATTTGGTATCCGCACTTCTGTTAGATCTCACTATAAAACGTATATCTCAAAATTTCGCCCCACCCCCTTCCGCCCACACAAAAGACGAAAATCTGTTGCATCCACAATATTGCAGATTTGAGAAAACTAAAAACGCAGAATCATAGATAACGACCATATCTATCAGATCGCTCAATCTGGATCAGATCATTTTTATAGCCAAAAGGAACAAATCAATTTGCAGTGGCTACGCAGCGCCCGACGTCACGCTCAGACTGATTTTCTGTCTCTCTCGCACGCACTCTTTGTCGTGTCGTTTAATATTAGCGGCGTCTGCCGGAGGAGAGCCATACTGACTAAGTATCGGGTATAACTGTAGAGTTGCGGTGTCCGCAGCAACTCACAGCGTTCCCCCTCGTTTGTAATGTAAACTGCCTTATTTCTCTGTAACATTATGTAAAATGTCAGCTGTTAAAATAACAGCTTTTAGAAATATTTGTAAATGCGTTAAAATGTAAAAACTGCGAAAACAAATAAAACGAGGGGGAACGTTGTGAGTTGCTGCGGACACCGCAGCGAGTAAAATAGGACTGATTGGCCACAGTGACCCTCAGCTAATTATACCCGATACTCAAAATGAGTATTGGGGTATATTAGATTTGTGGTCAAAGTGGATGTGTGTAACGTCCAGAAGGAATCGTTTCCGACCCCATAAAGTATATATATTCTTGATCAGCATCAATAGCCGAGTCGATTGAGCCATGTCTGTCTGTCCGTCTGTCCGTCCGTCCGTCTGTCCGTCCCCTTCAGCGCCTAATGCTCAAAGACTATAGGAGCCAGAGCAACGATGTTTTGGATCCAAACTTCTGTGATATGTCACTGCTGCAAAAATATTTCAAAACTTTGCCCCGCCCACTTCCGCCCCCACAAAGGGCGAAAATCTGTGGCATCCACAATTTTAAAGATACGAGAAAACCAAAAACGCAGAATCGTAGAGAATGACCATATCTTTTAGACTGCAGAATCTGAATTGGATCGTATTATTATTATAGCCAGCATCAAGAAAACAATTTCATTTTTTCTCGCCCTGTCTCTCTCTAACACACACGTAGCATAGGCGGCTTTGCTTAGAGTAAAACATTAGCGCCAGATCTCAGAGACTATAAAAGCTAGAGCAACCAAATTTGGTATCCACACTCCTAATATATCGGACCGAGACGAGTTTGTTTCAAAATTTCGCCACACCCCCTTCCGCCCCCGCAAAGAATGCAAATATGGGGATATTCACAAATCTCAGAGACTATTAAAGCTAGAGTAACCAAATTTGGTATCCGCACTTCTGTTAGATCTCACTATAAAACGTATATCTCAAAATTTCGCCCCACCCCCTTCCGCCCACACAAAGGACGAAAATCTGTTGCATCCACAATATTGCAGATTTGAGAAAACTAAAAACGCAGAATCATAGATAACGACCATATCTATCAGATCGCTCAATCTGGATCAGATCAGATCATTTTTATAGCCAAAAGGAACAAATCAATTTGCAGTGGCTACGCAGCGCCCGACGTCACGCTCAGACTGATTTTCTGTCTCTCTCGCACGCACTCTTTGTCGTGTCGTTTAATATTAGCGGCGTCTGCCGGAGGAGAGCCATACTGACTAAGTATCGGGTATAACTGTAGAGTTGCGGTGTCCGCAGCAACTCACAGCGTTCCCCCTCGTTTGTAATGTAAACTGCCTTATTTCTCTGTAACATTATGTAAAATGTCTTAAATGTTCAGCTGTTAAAATAACAGCTTTTAGAAATATTTGTAAATGCGTTAAAATGTAAAAACTGCGAAAACAAATAAAACGAGGGGGAACGTTGTGAGTTGCTGCGGACACCGCAGCGAGTAAAATAGGACTGATTGGCCACAGTGACCCTCAGCTAATTATACCCGATACTCAAAATGAGTATTGGGGTATATTAGATTTGTGGTCAAAGTGGATGTGTGTAACGTCCAGAAGGAATCGTTTCCGACCCCATAAAGTATATATATTCTTGATCAGCATCAATAGCCGAGTCGATTGAGCCATGTCTGTCTGTCCGTCTGTCCGTCCGTCCGTCTGTCCGTCCCCTTCAGCGCCTAATGCTCAAAGACTATAGGAGCCAGAGCAACGATGTTTTGGATCCAAACTTCTGTGATATGTCACTGCTGCAAAAATATTTCAAAACTTTGCCCCGCCCACTTCCGCCCCCACAAAGGGCGAAAATCTGTGGCATCCACAATTTTAAAGATACGAGAAAACCAAAAACGCAGAATCGTAGAGAATGACCATATCTTTTAGACTGCAGAATCTGAATTGGATCGTATTATTATTATAGCCAGCATCAAGAAAACAATTTCATTTTTTCTCGCCCTGTCTCTCTCTAACACACACGTAGCATAGGCGGCTTTGCTTAGAGTAAAACATTAGCGCCAGATCTCAGAGACTATAAAAGCTAGAGCAACCAAATTTGGTATCCACACTCCTAATATATCGGACCGAGACGAGTTTGTTTCAAAATTTCGCCACACCCCCTTCCGCCCCCGCAAAGAATGCAAATATGGGGATATTCACAAATCTCAGAGACTATTAAAGCTAGAGTAACCAAATTTGGTATCCGCACTTCTGTTAGATCTCACTATAAAACGTATATCTCAAAATTTCGCCCCACCCCCTTCCGCCCACACAAAGGACGAAAATCTGTTGCATCCACAATATTGCAGATTTGAGAAAACTAAAAACGCAGAATCATAGATAACGACCATATCTATCAGATCGCTCAATCTGGATCAGATCATTTTTATAGCCAAAAGGAACAAATCAATTTGCAGTGGCTACGCAGCGCCCGACGTCACGCTCAGACTGATTTTCTGTCTCTCTCGCACGCACTCTTTGTCGTAACGTTTAATATTAGCGGCGTCTGCCGGAGGAGAGCCATACTGACTAAGTATCGGGTATAACTGTAGAGTTGCGGTGTCCGCAGCGAGTAAAATAGGACTGATTGGCCACAGTGACCCTCAGCTAATTATACCCGATACTCAAAATGAGTATTGGGGTATATTAGATTTGTGGTCAAAGTGGATGTGTGTAACGTCCAGAAGGAATCGTTTCCGACCCCATAAAGTATATATATTCTTGATCAGCATCAATAGCCGAGTCGATTGAGCCATGTCTGTCTGTCCGTCTGTCCGTCCGTCCGTCTGTCCGTCCCCTTCAGCGCCTAATGCTCAAAGACTATAGGAGCCAGAGCAACGATGTTTTGGATCCAAACTTCTGTGATATGTCACTGCTGCAAAAATATTTCAAAACTTTGCCCCGCCCACTTCCGCCCCCACAAAGGGCGAAAATCTGTGGCATCCACAATTTTAAAGATACGAGAAAACCAAAAACGCAGAATCGTAGAGAATGACCATATCTTTTAGACTGCAGAATCTGAATTGGATCGTATTATTATTATAGCCAGCATCAAGAAAACAATTTCATTTTTTCTCGCCCTGTCTCTCTCTAACACACACGTAGCATAGGCGGCTTTGCTTAGAGTAAAACATTAGCGCCAGATCTCAGAGACTATAAAAGCTAGAGCAACCAAATTTGGTATCCACACTCCTAATATATCGGACCGAGACGAGTTTGTTTCAAAATTTCGCCACACCCCCTTCCGCCCCCGCAAAGAATGCAAATATGGGGATATTCACAAATCTCAGAGACTATTAAAGCTAGAGTAACCAAATTTGGTATCCGCACTTCTGTTAGATCTCACTATAAAACGTATATCTCAAAATTTCGCCCCACCCCCTTCCGCCCACACAAAAGACGAAAATCTGTTGCATCCACAATATTGCAGATTTGAGAAAACTAAAAACGCAGAATCATAGATAACGACCATATCTATCAGATCGCTCAATCTGGATCAGATCATTTTTATAGCCAAAAGGAACAAATCAATTTGCAGTGGCTACGCAGCGCCCGACGTCACGCTCAGACTGATTTTCTGTCTCTCTCGCACGCACTCTTTGTCGTGTCGTTTAATATTAGCGGCGTCTGCCGGAGGAGAGCCATACTGACTAAGTATCGGGTATAACTGTAGAGTTGCGGTGTCCGCAGCAACTCACAGCGTTCCCCCTCGTTTGTAATGTAAACTGCCTTATTTCTCTGTAACATTATGTAAAATGTCAGCTGTTAAAATAACAGCTTTTAGAAATATTTGTAAATGCGTTAAAATGTAAAAACTGCGAAAACAAATAAAACGAGGGGGAACGTTGTGAGTTGCTGCGGACACCGCAGCGAGTAAAATAGGACTGATTGGCCACAGTGACCCTCAGCTAATTATACCCGATACTCAAAATGAGTATTGGGGTATATTAGATTTGTGGTCAAAGTGGATGTGTGTAACGTCCAGAAGGAATCGTTTCCGACCCCATAAAGTATATATATTCTTGATCAGCATCAATAGCCGAGTCGATTGAGCCATGTCTGTCTGTCCGTCTGTCCGTCCGTCCGTCTGTCCGTCCCCTTCAGCGCCTAATGCTCAAAGACTATAGGAGCCAGAGCAACGATGTTTTGGATCCAAACTTCTGTGATATGTCACTGCTGCAAAAATATTTCAAAACTTTGCCCCGCCCACTTCCGCCCCCACAAAGGGCGAAAATCTGTGGCATCCACAATTTTAAAGATACGAGAAAACCAAAAACGCAGAATCGTAGAGAATGACCATATCTTTTAGACTGCAGAATCTGAATTGGATCATATTATTATTATAGCCAGCATCAAGAAAACAATTTCATTTTTTCTCGCCCTGTCTCTCTCTAACACACACGTAGCATAGGCGGCTTTGCTTAGAGTAAAACATTAGCGCCGGATCTCAGAGACTATAAAAGCTAGAGCAACCAAATTTGGTATCCACACTCCTAATATATCGGACCGAGACGAGTTTGTTTCAAAATATCGCCCCACCCCCCTCCGCCCACACAAAGGACGAAAATCTCTTGCATCCACAATATTGCAGATTCGAGAAAACTAAAAACGCAGAATCATAGATAACGACCATATCTATCAGATTGCT
Organism: Drosophila persimilis; assembly: GCF_003286085.1. Lineage (NCBI taxonomy): Eukaryota > Metazoa > Arthropoda > Insecta > Diptera > Drosophilidae > Drosophila > Drosophila persimilis. The sequence continues at coordinate 26,561 of NW_020825490.1, forward strand.
GAATCTGGATCAGATCAGATCATTTTTATAGCCAAAAGGAACAAATCAATTTGCAGTGGCTACGCAGCGCCAGACGTCACGCTCAGACTGATTTTCTGTCTCTCTCGCACGCACTCTTTGTCGTGTCGTTTAATATTAGCGGCGTCTGCCGGAGGAGAGCCATACTGACTAAGTATCGGGTATAACTGTAGAGTTGCGGTGTCCGCAGCAACTCACAGCGTTCCCCCCTCGTTTGTAATGTAAAGTGCCTTATTTCTCTGTAACATTATGTAAAATGTCCCAATCATGTTAAGTGTAGTGGTTCAGCTGTTAAAATAACAGCTTTTAGAAATATTTGTAAATGCGTTAAAATGTAAAAACTGCGAAAACAAATAAAACGAGGGGGAACGTTGTGAGTTGCTGCGGACACCGCAGCGAGTAAAATAGGACTGATTGGCCACAGTGACTCTCAGCTAATTATACCCGATACTCAAAATGAGTATTGGGGTATATTAGATTTGTGGTAAAAGTGGATGTGTGTAACGTCCAGAAGGAATCGTTTCCGACCCCATAAAGTATATATATTCTTGATCAGCATCAATAGCCGAGTCGATTGAGCCACGTCTGTCTGTCCGTCCGTCCGTCTGTCCGTCCCCTTCAGCGCCTAATGCTCAAAGACTATAGGAGCCAGAGCAACGATGTTTTGGATCCAAACTTCTGTGATATGTCACTGCTGCAAAAATATTTCAAAACTTTGCCCCGCCCACTTCCGCCCCCACAAAGGGCGAAAATCTGTGGCATCCACAATTTTAAAGATACGAGAAAACCAAAAGCGCAAAATCGTAGAGAATGACCATATCTTTTAGACTGCGGAATCTGAATTGGATCGTATTATTATTATAGCCAGCATCAAGAAAACAATTTCATTTTTTCTCACCCTGTCTCTCTCTAACACACACGTAGCATAGGCGGCTTTGCTTAGAGTAAAACATTAGCGCCAGATCTCAGAGACTATAAAAGCTAGAGCAACCAAATTTGGTATCCACACTCCTAATATATCGGACCGAGACGAGTTTGTTTCAAAATTTCGCCACACCCCCTTCCGCCCCCGCAAAGAATGCAAATATGGGGATATTCACAAATCTCAGAGACTATTAAAGCTAGAGTAACCAAATTTGGTATCCGCACTTCTGTTAGATCTCACTATAAAACGTATATCTCAAAATTTCGCCCCACCCCCTTCCGCCCACACAAAGGACGAAAATCTGTTGCATCCACAAATCTCAGAGACTATTAAGGCTAGAGTAACCAAATTTGGTACACACACTCCTTTAAGATGTGGGGGTGGGGCGAAATTTTGAAACAAACTCGTCTCGGTCCGATATATTAGGAGTGTGGATACCAAATTTGGTTGCTCTAGCTTTTATAGTCTCTGAGATCTGGCGCTAATGTTTTACTCTAAGCAAAGCCGCCTATGCTACGTGTGTGTTAGAGAGAGACAGGGCGAGAAAAAATGAAATTGTTTTCTTGATGCTGGCTATAATAATAATACGATCCAATTCAGATTCTGCAGTCTAAAAGATATGGTCATTCTCTACGATTCTGCCTTTTTGGTTTTCTCGTATCGTCGAAATTGTGGATGCCACAGATTTTCGCCCTTTGTGAGGGCGGAAGTGGGCGGGGCAAAGTTTTGAAATATTTTTGCAGCAGTGACATATCACAGAAGTCTGGATCCAAAACATCGTTGCTCTAGCTCTTATAGTCTTTGAGCATTAGGCGCTGAAGAGGACGGACAGACGGACAGACGGACGGACGGACAGACGGACAGACAGACATGGCTCAATCGACTCGGCTATTGATGCTGATCAAGAATATATATACTTTATGGGGTCGGAAACGATTCCTTCTGGACGTTACACACATCCACTTTTACCACAAATCTAATATACCCCAATACTCATTTTGAGTATCGGGTATAAAAAACAAAAGAAAGACACGGACAACAGTATTGTCGTCGTAGTTGCTTTGTGCATGAGACGATCGACAGTTACAAATTTTGCACTGTGGGACAATAAGTATAGAAAATGAGTGGAAATATGAATTTCAATATTGAGAAACTGGACGTTAACAATTATAGCACATGGGAAGTTTTGATGAGAAGAGTTCTCATACAAAATGATTTGTGGCCAATCGTCAGTGGTAAAATTGAGCTTAGTGAAAGTGCAGCAAGTGAGCAACGTGCAGCTTTTGAACTAAAGGATCAAAAGGCGTTGGCGTCAATTTTACTTTGTGTTAAATCGACCCAACTAAACAATATTAAAAATTGTGTATCGTCGTCACAGGCATGGCAAAAGCTAAATAAAATTCACAGGCCAAGCGGACCAGCAAGGGTAGTGCTTTTAATTAAACAATTGTTGACGTTAAAAATGTCGGATGGTATAAGTGCACAGGAATATTTGCGGAAATTCCAGGTGGTACACGAGGCTTTAGCAGAGATCAACATAAAGGTTGATGAAAAGATCTTATCAGTTGTGTTGCTAAATGGTTTGCCTAAATCGTATGAAAGTTTTGTTGTTGCGATTGAGACGCGAGATGATTTGCCGAGCTTGAGCATGCTAAAAATAAAAATTTCTGAAGAAGCGAATAGGCAGGAAGATAGCATTAGCAAGGAAATTACAAGTAGTGCGGAACTACACGTCAGTTATGACAACAACAATTTTAAGAAAAACTTTAAGAAGGGCAAAAAGTGTTTTAAGTGCGGAAAGGAAGGCCATTTTAAATCGGAATGCCGTGCTAAAAGCAAGCAGGAAGGAGCAAACAACAAGGGCGCAAACAGTAAAAGCGGGGAAAGATTGGGTACAATGCTTTGCGTAACCGAATATGACAAAGTGGAACCAGAAAAATATGTACCAATCCTAAGTTTGGCTAAGCCGAATGACCAGATGTTAAATGCATGGTGCATAGACAGTGGCGCAACGGCGCATCTATGTTGTGACAAGGAACGCTTTGTGTCGTTCACGGAAGATAATCAAAAAGTATTTTTAGCCGGCGGTAAATCACTTATTGCTGAAGGGCATGGAACTGTTCAAGTAAAGTTCGGTGACAGATCCGTTACGATGGAAAATGTTATCTTGGTACCAGATTTGCAGTACAATTTTATATCGGTCACAAAACTATTAAAACATGGAAAAAATGTTGTGTTTGAGAAAAATCAAGCGATGATTTTTGAAAACGGAAAAATAGTTATAAAGGCACATCTGGAAAATGGATTGTTTATGGTTCAGGACAATCAGGAAAAGTGTATGAACATTGTAAATGTTGAGGCAGATGCATTCAAATGGCACAATAGGTTCGGACATGTACATTTTGACGCATTAAAGGAAATGGTTAACAAGGAGATGGTAATAGGTCTCAAGGGCATATACAAGCCAAAACAAGTGTGTGCAACATGCGCAAAAAGTAAAATTTGCGTGCAACCATTTCAATCGAGCACAAACAGGTCAAAGGGCGTTCTAGACTTAATACATACTGATGTATGCGGTCCAATGCAAAAGCAGTCAATGGGAGGCAATCGATATTTCGCCACATTTATTGATGATTGTTCAAGATATGTATCAGTAAGTTTCCTAAAAACCAAAGATCAGGTTTTCGAGGCTTTTAAAGAATTTAAAAGTCAAGTTGAGTGCCAAACTGGGAGAAAAGTCAAGGTTTTACGAAGCGACAATGGCCGAGAATACATATCAAACGTTTTTGACAATTACCTAAACCAAAATGGAATAAAGCGAAACTTAACAGTGCCATATACACCTCAACAAAACGGAGTTGCAGAAAGGGCCAACAGAACATTGGTAGAAATGGCAAGAAGTATGCTGCTGCATGCTGGGTTGAGTGAATGCTATTGGGCAGAAGCGATTCGAACTGCCACGTATTTGCGAAATAGAGTGGCAAGCAGCTGCTTGAGCGGGGTGACACCTTTTGAAATATGGACAGGTCGAAAGCCAGTGGTATCGCATTTAAGAGTTTTTGGCTCAGTAGCGATAGCTCTAGATAAAACAAAGAAATCAAAGTTCGCACAGAAAGGCTTAGAGTATATAATGGTGGGCTACTCTGATACGGCCAAAGCATACCGTTTGGTCAGTAAAGAAACCAGGAAACTCGTAGAGAGTAGGGATGTCATTTTTGTAGAATCTGAAGGGGGCAAACTAGATGCATCATGTTCCAATGACATAGCATCAATTGAGGTTCAACAAAACCAGAACGCTGAACCCGAAATGGATAGCGAGCAATTTAAAGATCCAGAAAATGAGCCAGAAAATCAGGAGGAGATTAGGTCTAGTAATGACATTCTTGTAATTCCAGAACCAATAAGAGGACCAGGACGCCCAACCATAGTACGGACGGGCAAACCAGGACGACCAAGGAAGCAGTATCATATGCTCAATGCGATACTGGCAGCAGACGTACAAGTTCCACAAAACTACGCACAAGCTGAACGGTCTACTGAAGGCGAGATATGGAAAGCATCAATGAAGGACGAGTACGAATCTCTCGTGAAGAACGGCACGTGGTCGCTTACTAAATTGCCTAGCGGGAAAAAGTCCATTGGATGCAGATGGGTTTACGCAGTTAAGTCCAATCCGGATGGAAGCGTGAACAGGCTCAAATCACGTCTGGTGGCGAAAGGTTGTAGCCAACGCTACGGGATCGACTACAAGGAAACATTTGCACCAGTTGTACGCCACGCAACTATCAGGTTGATAATTGCACTTGCAGTCGAACATGGTCTCCACCTACATCAAATGGATGTTGTCACGGCGTATCTCAACGGCGAATTGGAAGATGAGGTTTTTATGAGACAACCTGAGGGCTTCATCAGCGAAGCTCACCCAAATCACGTTTTGAGGCTTCACAAAAGTATATATGGCCTAAAACAATCAGGAAGAGTGTGGAACTCTACGTTGGATGCAACGCTGAGACGCATTGGTTTTATACCGACTGTCAACGAACCCTGTCTGTATCGTAAGCCAGGTAAAAATATGTGTCTAATAGCTGTCTACGTAGATGACATTATTTTGGCGTGTAAGGACCTAGATGATATATCTGATATCAAGATAAAGATCGCAGCAGAATTTGATGTGGTTGACATCGGGCCTATGCAATACTTTTTAGGTATTGAGGTGAAACGTGAAGGCAGTACGGGTGCGATTTCAATCAGCCAACGGAAATATATTAGAGAGTTGCTCGAACAGTACAATTTGAAAGATTGTCGACAGACGTCCACGCCTCTTGAAGCTGGTTACCAGGTGGCATGCAACAAAGAGGATTGCCGCAGGGTCGACATCACATCGTTCCAAAAGCTAATTGGAGAGTTATCTTATCTTGCTGTTATGACTCGTCCAGACATTGCGCATTCGGTGAACCAATTAGCACAACGTAACAAGGATCCTCATTCCGAGCATGAAGCGGCAGCCAAGCACATCCTTCGATATTTGGCAAAATATACTTTCGCAGCCTACTGATTGACTTAAAGCTGATATCCAAGGAGTCAGCTATTCAGATGTACGGCGACAACATTGGAGCACAGCAGCTTGCTAGAAACCCCATGTTTCATGCACGTACAAAGCACATCGACGTCAAGATACATCATATTCGAGAGGTTCTCAAGAGAGGTGAAGTCAACATTGCATATCTGCCAACCGATGAGATGATAGCAGATGTCCTCACAAAGAACTTAGCCAAGGTTAAGCACCATAAATTTGTACTCGCATTTGGTTTAAAAGATCGTTTATAAGTGCTTGACATGTTATTGAATATTAGTTAAGTATATTTAAAGTTTGTAAACATGCGTTGTGTTGAGGAGGAGTGTTCAAAGTGACCGCCACGATAATTAGATATTGATCTGTAACAACACTGCGCATGTGCCCTGCTGCATATCGATATTCTCATATCGATGTTCTGTATATCGATGTTCCCTTTTCGGTGTCTCTCTCTTGCGTATGTTACTCGGAAGCACATATAATTCTGTATACTGATATTCTGCTGTCTTACAAATAAAATAACTTTAACAATTAGATTTGTGGTAAAAGTGGATGTGTGTAACGTCCAGAAGGAATCGTTTCCGACCCCATAAAGTATATATATTCTTGATCAGCATCAATAGCCGAGTCGATTGAGCCATGTCTGTCTGTCCGTCCGTCCGTCTGTCCGTCTGTCCGTCCGTCCGTCTGTCCGTCCGTCCGTCTGTCCGTCTGTCCGTCCCCTTCAGCGCCTAATGCTCAAAGACTATAAGAGCTAGAGCAACGATGTTTTGGATCCAGACTTCTGTCATATGTCACTGCTCCAAAAATGTTTCAAAACTTTGCCCCGCCCACTTCCGCCCCCACAAAGGGCGAAAATCTGTGGCATCCACAATTTTAAAGATACGAGAAAACCAAAAACGCAGAATCGTAGAGAATGACCATATCTTTTAGACTGCGGAATCTGAATTGGATCGTATTATTATTATAGCCAGCATCAAGAAAACAATTTCATTTTTTCTCACCCCGTCTCTCTCTAACACACACGTAGCATAGGCGGCTTTGCTTAGAGTAAAACATTAGCGCCAGATCTCAGAGACTATAAAAGCTAGAGCAACCAAATTTGGTATCCACACTCCTAATATATCGGACCGAGACGAGTTTGTTTCAAAATTTCGCCACACCCCCTTCCGCCCCCGCAAAGAATGCAAATATGGGGATATTCACAAATCTCAGAGACTATTAAAGCTAGAGTAACCAAATTTGGTATCCGCACTTCTGTTAGATCTCACTATAAAACGTATATCTCAAAATTTCGCCCCACCCCCTTCCGCCCACACAAAGGACGAAAATCTGTTGCATCCACAATATTGCAGATTTGAGAAAACTAAAAACGCAGAATCATAGATAACGACCATATCTATCAGATTGCTGAATCTGGATCAGATCAGATCATTTTTATAGCCAAAAGGAACAAATCAATTTGCAGTGGCTACGCAGCGCCCGACGTCACGCTCAGACTGATTTTCTGTCTCTCTCGCACGCACTCTTTGTCGTGTCGTTTAATATTAGCGGCGTCTGCCGGAGGCGAGCCATACTGACTAAGTATCGGGTATAACTGTAGAGTTGCGGTGTCCGCAGCAACTCACAGGGTTCCCCCTCGTTTGTAATGTAAAGTGCCTTATTTCTCTGTAACATTATGTAAAATGTCCCAACCATGTTAAGTGTAGTGGTTCAGCTGTTAAAATAACAGCTTTTAGAAATATTTGTAAATGCGTTAAAATGTAAAAACTGCGAAAACAAATAAAACGAGAGGGAACGTTGTGAGTTGCTGCGGACACCGCAGCGAGTAAAATAGGACTGATTGGCCACAGTGACCCTCAGCTAATTATACCCGATACTCAAAATGAGTATTGGGGTATATTAGATTTGTGGTAAAAGTGGATGTGTGTAACGTCCAGAAGGAATCGTTTCCGACCCCATAAAGTATATATATTCTTGATCAGCATCAATAGCTGAGTCGATTGAGCCATGTCTGTCTGTCCGTTTGTCCGTCTGTCCGTCCGTCCGTCTGTCCGTCCCCTTCAGCGCCTAATGCTCAAAGACTATAGGAGCCAGAGCAACGATGTTTTGGATCCAAACTTCTGTGATATGTCACTGCTGCAAAAATATTTCAAAACTTTGCCCCGCCCACTTCCGCCCCCACAAAGGGCGAAAATCTGTGGCATCCACAATTTTAAAGATACGAGAAAACCAAAAACGCAGAATCGTAGAGAATGACCATATCTTTTAGACTGCGGAATCTGAATTGGATCGTATTATTATTATAGCCAGCATCAAGAAAACAAATTCATTTTTTCTCGCCCTGTCTCTCTCTAACACACACGTAGCATAGGCGGCTTTGCTTAGAGTAAAACATTAGCGCCAGATCTCAGAGACTATAAAAGCTAGAGCAACCAAATTTGGTATCCACACTCCTAATATATCGGACCGAGACGAGTTTGTTTCAAAATTTCGCCCCACCCCCCTCCGCCCACACAAAGGACGAAAATCTGTTGCATCCACAATATTGCAGATTCGAGAAAACTAAAAACGCAGAATCATAGATAATGACCATATCTATCAGGTTGCTGAATCTGGATCAGATCAGATAATTTTTATAGCCAAAAGGAACAAATCAATTTGCAGTGGCTACGCAGCGCCAGACGTCACGCTCAGACTGATTTTCTGTCTCTCTCGCACGCACTCTTTGTCGTGTCGTTTAATATTAGCGGCTGCCGGAGGAGAGCCATACTGACTTAGTATCGGGTATAACCGTAGAGTTGCGGTGTCCGCAGCAACTCACAACGTTCCCCCTCGTTATATCCGATACTCAAAATGAGTATTGGGGTATATTAGATTTGTGGTAAAAGTGGATGTGTGTAACGTCCAGAAGGAATCGTTTCCGACCCCATAAAGTATATATATTCTTGATCAGCATCAATAGCCGAGTCGATTGAGCCATGTCTGTCTGTCCGTCTGTCCGTCCGTCCGTCTGTCCGTCCCCTTCAGCGCCTAATGCTCAAAGACTATAGGAGCCAGAGCAACGATGTTTTGGATCCAAACTTCTGTGATATGTCACTGCTGCAAAAATATTTCAAAACTTTGCCCCGCCCACTTCCGCCCCCACAAAGGGCGAAAATCTGTGGCATCCACAATTTTAAAGATACGAGAAAACCAAAAACGCAGAATCGTAGAGAATGACCATATCTTTTAGACTGCGGAATCTGAATTGGATCGTATTATTATTATAGCCAGCATCAAGAAAACAATTTCATTTTTTCTCACCCCGTCTCTCTCTAACACACACGTAGCATAGGCGGCTTTGCTTAGAGTAAAACATTAGCGCCAGATCTCAGAGACTATAAAAGCTAGAGCAACCAAATTTGGTATCCACACTCCTAATATATCGGACCGAGACGAGTTTGTTTCAAAATTTCGCCACACCCCCTTCCGCCCCCGCAAAGAATGCAAATATGGGGATATTCACAAATCTCAGAGACTATTAAAGCTAGAGTAACCAAATTTGGTATCCGCACTTCTGTTAGATCTCACTATAAAACGTATATCTCAAAATTTCGCCCCACCCCCTTCCGCCCACACAAAGGACGAAAATCTGTTGCATCCACAATATTGCAGATTTGAGAAAACTAAAAACGCAGAATCATAGATAACGACCATATCTATCAGATTGCTGAATCTGGATCAGATCAGATCATTTTTATAGCCAAAAGGAACAAATCAATTTGCAGTGGCTACGCAGCGCCCGACGTCACGCTCAGACTGATTTTCTGTCTCTCTCGCACGCACTCTTTGTCGTGTCGTTTAATATTAGCGGCGTCTGCCGGAGGCGAGCCATACTGACTAAGTATCGGGTATAACTGTAGAGTTGCGGTGTCCGCAGCAACTCACAGGGTTCCCCCTCGTTTGTAATGTAAAGTGCCTTATTTCTCTGTAACATTATGTAAAATGTCCCAACCATGTTAAGTGTAGTGGTTCAGCTGTTAAAATAACAGCTTTTAGAAATATTTGTAAATGCGTTAAAATGTAAAAACTGCGAAAACAAATAAAACGAGAGGGAACGTTGTGAGTTGCTGCGGACACCGCAGCGAGTAAAATAGGACTGATTGGCCACAGTGACCCTCAGCTAATTATACCCGATACTCAAAATGAGTATTGGGGTATATTAGATTTGTGGTAAAAGTGGATGTGTGTAACGTCCAGAAGGAATCGTTTCCGACCCCATAAAGTATATATATTCTTGATCAGCATCAATAGCTGAGTCGATTGAGCCATGTCTGTCTGTCCGTTTGTCCGTCTGTCCGTCCGTCCGTCTGTCCGTCCCCTTCAGCGCCTAATGCTCAAAGACTATAGGAGCCAGAGCAACGATGTTTTGGATCCAAACTTCTGTGATATGTCACTGCTGCAAAAATATTTCAAAACTTTGCCCCGCCCACTTCCGCCCCCACAAAGGGCGAAAATCTGTGGCATCCACAATTTTAAAGATACGAGAAAACCAAAAACGCAGAATCGTAGAGAATGACCATATCTTTTAGACTGCGGAATCTGAATTGGATCGTATTATTATTATAGCCAGCATCAAGAAAACAATTTCATTTTTTCTCGCCCTGTCTCTCTCTAACACACACGTAGCATAGGCGGCTTTGCTTAGAGTAAAACATTAGCGCCAGATCTCAGAGACTATAAAAGCTAGAGCAACCAAATTTGGTATCCACACTCCTAATATATCGGACCGAGACGAGTTTGTTTCAAAATTTCGCCCCACCCCCCTCCGCCCACACAAAGGACGAAAATCTGTTGCATCCACAATATTGCAGATTCGAGAAAACTAAAAACGCAGAATCATAGATAATGACCATATCTATCAGGTTGCTGAATCTGGATCAGATCAGATAATTTTTATAGCCAAAAGGAACAAATCAATTTGCAGTGGCTACGCAGCGCCAGACGTCACGCTCAGACTGATTTTCTGTCTCTCTCGCACGCACTCTTTGTCGTGTCGTTTAATATTAGCGGCTGCCGGAGGAGAGCCATACTGACTTAGTATCGGGTATAACCGTAGAGTTGCGGTGTCCGCAGCAACTCACAACGTTCCCCCTCGTTATATCCGATACTCAAAATGAGTATTGGGGTATATTAGATTTGTGGTAAAAGTGGATGTGTGTAACGTCCAGAAGGAATCGTTTCCGACCCCATAAAGTATATATATTCTTGATCAGCATCAATAGCCGAGTCGATTGAGCCATGTCTGTCTGTCCGTCTGTCCGTCCGTCCGTCTGTCCGTCCCCTTCAGCGCCTAATGCTCAAAGACTATAGGAGCCAGAGCAACGATGTTTTGGATCCAAACTTCTGTGATATGTCACTGCTGCAAAAATATTTCAAAACTTTGCCCCGCCCACTTCCGCCCCCACAAAGGGCGAAAATCTGTGGCATCCACAATTTTAAAGATACGAGAAAACCAAAAACGCAGAATCGTAGAGAATGACCATATCTTTTAGACTGCGGAATCTGAATTGGATCGTATTATTATTATAGCCAGCATCAAGAAAACAATTTCATTTTTTCTCGCCCTGTCTCTCTCTAACACACACGTAGCATAGGCGGCTTTGCTTAGAGTAAAACATTAGCGCCAGATCTCAGAGACTATAAAAGCTAGAGCAACCAAATTTGGTATCCACACTCCTAATATATCGGACCGAGATGAGATTGTTTCAAAATTTCGCCACACCCCCTTCCGCCCCCGCAAAGAATGCAAATATGGGGATATTCACAAATCTCAGAGACTATTAAAGCTAGAGTAACCAAATTTGGTATCCGCACTTCTGTTAGATCTCACTATAAAACGTATATCTCAAAATTTCGCCCCACCCCCCTCCGCCCACACAAAGAACGAAAATCTGTTGCATCCACAATATTGCAGATTCGAGAAAACTAAAAACGCAGAATCATAGATAATGACCATATCTATCAGGTTGCTGAATCTGGATCAGATCAGATAATTGTTATAGCCAAAAGGAACAAATCAATTTGCAGTGGCTACGCAGCGCCAGACGTCACGCTCAGACTGATTTTCTGTCTCTCTCGCACGCACTCTTTGTCGTGTCGTTTAATATTAGCGGCTGCCGGAGGAGAGCCATACTGACTTAGTATCGGGTATAACCGTAGAGTTGCGGTGTCCGCAGCAACTCACAACGTTCCCCCTCGTTATATCCGATACTCAAAATGAGTATTGGGGTATATTAGATTTGTGGTAAAAGTGGATGTGTGTAACGTCCAGAAGGAATCGTTTCCGACCCCATAAAGTATATATATTCTTGATCAGCATCAATAGCCGAGTCGATTGAGCCATGTCTGTCTGTCCGTCTGTCCGTCCGTCCGTCTGTCCGTCCCCTTCAGCGCCTAATGCTCAAAGACTATAGGAGCCAGAGCAACGATGTTTTGGATCCAAACTTCTGTGATATGTCACTGCTGCAAAAATATTTCAAAACTTTGCCCCGCCCACTTCCGCCCCCACAAAGGGCGAAAATCTGTGGCATCCACAATTTTAAAGATACGAGAAAACCAAAAACGCAGAATCGTAGAGAATGACCATATCTTTTAGACTGCGGAATCTGAATTGGATCGTATTATTATTATAGCCAGCATCAAGAAAACAATTTCATTTTTTCTCGCCCTGTCTCTCTCTAACACACACGTAGCATAGGCGGCTTTGCTTAGAGTAAAACATTAGCGCCAGATCTCAGAGACTATAAAAGCTAGAGCAACCAAATTTGGTATCCACACTCCTAATATATCGGACCGAGACGAGATTGTTTCAAAATTTCGCCACACCCCCTTCCGCCCCCGCAAAGAATGCAAATATGGGGATATTCACAAATCTCAGAGACTATTAAAGCTAGAGTAACCAAATTTGGTATCCGCACTTCTGTTAGATCTCACTATAAAACGTATATCTCAAAATTTCGCCCCACCCCCCTCCGCCCACACAAAGAACGAAAATCTGTTGCATCCACAATATTGCAGATTCGAGAAAACTAAAAACGCAGAATCATAGATAATGACCATATCTATCAGGTTGCTGAATCTGGATCAGATCAGATAATTGTTATAGCCAAAAGGAACAAATCAATTTGCAGTGGCTACGCAGCGCCAGACGTCACGCTCAGACTGATTTTCTGTCTCTCTCGCACGCACTCTTTGTCGTGTCGTTTAATATTAGCGGCTGCCGGAGGAGAGCCATACTGACTTAGTATCGGGTATAACCGT